>NW_026088438.1:0-5000 GCF_022605725.1 Anthonomus grandis grandis | reverse complement strand
AATAACTAAGGTTCCTATGAATGGATTTTGATTATTTTTTTAATAGGAGGTTAAGAACAGTCCAAAGAAACTTCTAAACCAAAAATGAATCCGATCTGAGCATTAGAAGCCAAGTTATGACTCCAGTTACCTGAAACTGTCTTTTTTCTTGGACTCGATTTCCGAAAACTTCGATAAATAAAGTTACACTGCATGGATTTTCATGATTTTGTCAATGGAAGCTTAAGAACAGTCCAAAGAAACTTTTAAAACAAAAATGAAGCCGATCTGAGCAGTGGAAGCGAAGTTATGACTCCAGTTACCTGAAACTGTCTTTTTTCTTGGACTTGATTTCTGAAAACTTGGATAAATAAGGTTCCACTTCATACGTTTTCTTTAATAAATCTTAATGTAAAATGTACTTAAATCTGTGTTTGAATTTTGCTTCACGTCGGTAGAGTCACTCTCCAAGTTTTTGGCAAATAACTTTTGATCTACTAAAGTTACCCGCATGAAATAAACTTCATTTGATTGCTGAAAATCTATTCTACCCAATACAACCATGAAATTCAAGTTAATTATTCGTACTTACGGTTGAGCGTTACTCTACGTCGGTCAATAGAGGAATAGGCGCGGGCAGTATGACCGTAAACTCCGTTTTAACGTCCGACTTATCGCTGTTCGTCACTTCGATTTTCACGGTGGCTTTGGCCTTTTGCAGTTTACGCTTTTTAGACACTTCTACTTCCGTCCTAAATATAAATAAACAATAACATATTTGACGTTAAACATTAAATCAGGCGTACTTGTGCAAATTAGTGTGGGTCTTCAGAGAGGACCTCTGAGTGAACTTTTTGTGACAAACGTCGCAACAATAAGGTTTCTCTCCCGTATGGGTTCTTTGGTGTTTTTTCACCATAGTTCTGGTGGCGAATGCCTTTTGACACGTGTCGCATTTGAACGGTTTTTCACCCGTGTGACTGCGTAAATGGACCGTCAACTGTCCTTAAATTTAACGCAGTTCATTAGTAAAATGTAGAGCAATTAATTGTTATTAGAAGTGGTGTTTCGATATCTCGAACAACGTATTACAGGATGCCAAAGAGATGTTAACTAGTTGGAGCATTCTTTCGACTTAAACAACACACAAGACAAGAATTATTAGTTAAACGTAATTTAAGTCAAATGACACGTGTGCCATTCCGTCATTGAATTCGGCACTTTTTTGCCATTTAATGAAACATAAAGCATTTTCTTACTCTAAATCAGTGACAATTTACAGTAGTTCTTCAAATGTGATTGATTTTCATCAAAATAGTCTTAAAATTGGTCAAAGCGATACTTTGTTTATTTCCACCTACTTTTTTTTAATGCTGTAGCAAGTAGAAACTATGCAATTATCCATTTTATTAGGAAAAGTAAAAAACGTCCTGTATGAGGTCCTCATATCTGAAACACAAAAGCTCTTGTCACAGCAAGCATTTACCTTGGAAGATCATTTAACTCAAGTCAAAGAAGCTTAATAGGATTTTAAAGTAAATTCAGTTTTTTGTACACACACATTTGGCATCTTCAAGAACTTCATGGTGAATGTAGTCAAAGGCTTTAGACAGATCACAAGAAAACCTTAGCTGCTGAACGTTATTTTGGAAGCCAAACTGACACGTTAAGGATATTCATTAATAGATTTTGAGTGTGTTATGGATATACTTGTCCGATTTCTTGCTCACTGATGAATCACTAAATAAATCATTAAACACCTTAAAGCAACAAATAGATACATAACTTGAGTTAATTGAGAAAATGTTGGAATCGTTTGAAAGCCTTTAAAATATAAGTGATTTGACTTTATAAGCATAGATAGATAGAGAAAGAATAAAATAAGACATTAAGATTGCGGGTGTAGAGAGTAAAGGATAGATTATAGAAGATGGAAACATTTTAAAAAACGAGAAAATTTCAGAGTTACACGGACATGTTAGAAGTAACGGTGACTAAGACAATGAAGAACAAAGAAACTTTTAAGACATAAATCATTCAAATTGGTTCGGTACAACTGCATTTAGATACAAATTTGTGAAAATCCTATACTCCCAACTCATATTTTTGTATGAGGTTCAATATCTTCTCTTTTTATGAACAGATTTTCGTGATTTTGGTATTAAAAGGTTTGGATTAACGTTCTGAAACTTTTAAGACATAAATCATTCAAATTGGTTCAGTACAACTGCATTTAGATACAAATTTGTGAAAATCCTATACTCCCAACTCATATTTTTGTATGAGGTTCAATATCTTCTCTTTTTATGAACAGATTTTCGTGATTTTGGTATTAAAAGGTTTGGATTAACGTTCTGAAACTTTTAAGACATAAATCATTCAAATTGGTTCAGTACAACTGCATTTAGATATAAATTTGTGAAAATCCTATACTCCCAACTCATATTTTTGTATGAGGTTCAATATCTTCTCTTTTTATGAACAGATTTTCTTGGTTTTGGTATTGAAAGGTTTGGATTAACGTTCTGAAACTTTTAAGACATAAATCATTCAAATTGGTTCAGTACAACTGCATTTAGATACAAATTTGTGAAAATTCTATACTCCCAACTCATATTTTTGTATGAGGTTCAATATCTTCTCTTTTTATGAACAGATTTTCGTGATTTTGGTATTAAAAGGTTTGGATTAACGTTCTGAAACTTTTAAGACATAAATCATTCAAATTGGTTCAGTACAACTGCATTTAGATATAAATTTGTGAAAATCCTATACTCCCAACTCATATTTTTGTATGAGGTTCAATATCTTCTCTTTTTATGAACAGATTTTCTTGGTTTTGGTATTGAAAGGTTTGGATTAACGTTCTGAAACTTTTAAGACATAAATCATTCAAATTGGTTCAGTACAACTGCATTTAGATACAAATTTGTGAAAATTCTATACTCCCAACTCATATTTTTGTATGAGGTTCAATATCTTCTCTTTTTATGAACAGATTTTCTTGATTTTGGTATTGAAAGCTTTGGATTAACGTTCTGAAACTTTTAAGACATAAACAATTCAAATTGGTTTAGTACAACTGCATTTAGATACAAATTTGTGAAAATTCTATACTCCCAACTCATATTTTTGTATGAGGTTCAATATCTTCTCTTTTTATGAACAGATTTTCTTGGTTTTGGTATTGAAAGGTTTGGATTAACGTTCTGAAACTTTTAAGACATAAATCATTCAAATTGGTTCAGTACAACTGCATTTAGATACAAATTTGTGAAAATCCTATACTCCCAACTCATATTTTTGTATGAGGTTCAATATCTTCTCTTTTTATGAACAGATTTTCGTGATTTTGGTATTAAAAGGTTTGGATTAACGTTCTGAAACTTTTAAGACATAAATCATTCAAATTGGTTCAGTACAACTGCATTTAGATATAAATTTGTGAAAATCCTATACTCCCAACTCATATTTTTGTATGAGGTTCAATATCTTCTCTTTTTATGAACAGATTTTCTTGGTTTTGGTATTGAAAGGTTTGGATTAACGTTCTGAAACTTTTAAGACATAAATCATTCAAATTGGTTCAGTACAACTGCATTTAGATACAAATTTGTGAAAATTCTATACTCCCAACTCATATTTTTGTATGAGGTTCAATATCTTCTCTTTTTATGAACAGATTTTCTTGATTTTGGTATTGAAAGCTTTGGATTAACGTTCTGAAACTTTTAAGACATAAACAATTCAAATTGGTTTAGTACAACTGCATTTAGATACAAATTTGTGAAAATCCTATATTCCCAACTCATATTTTTGTATGAGGTTCAATATCTTCTCTTTTTATGAACAGATTTTCTTGGTTTTGGTATTGAAAGGTTTGGATTAACGTTCTGAAACTTTTAAGACATAAATCATTCAAATTGGTTCAGTACAACTGCATTTAGATACAAATTTGTGAAAATCCTATACTCCCAACTCATATTTTTGTATCAGGTTCAATATCTTCTCTTTTTATGAACAGATTTTCTTGATTTTGGTATTGAAAGGTTTGGATTAACGTTCTGAAACTTTTAAGACATAAATCATTCAAATTGGTTCAGTACAACTGCATTTAGATACAAATTTGTGAAAATCCTATACTCCCAACTCATATTTTTGTATGAGGTTAAATATCTTCTCTTTTTATGAACAGATTTTCTTGGTTTTGGTATTGAAAGGTTTGGATTAACGTTCTGAAACTTTTAAGACATAAATCATTCAAATTGGTTCAGTACAACTGCATTTAGATACAAATTTGTGAAAATTCTATACTCCCAACTCATATTTTTGTATGAGGTTCAATATCTTCTCTTTTTATGAACAGATTTTCGTGATTTTGGTATTAAAAGGTTTGGATTAACGTTCTGAAACTTTTAAGACATAAATCATTCAAATTGGTTCAGTACAACTGCATTTAGATACAAATTTGTGAAAATCCTATACTCCTAACTCCTATTTTTGTATGAGGTTCAATATCTTCTCTTTTTATGAACAGATTTTCTTGATTTTGGTATTGAAAGGTTTGGATTAACGTTCTGAAACTTTTAAGACATAAATCATTCAAATTGGTTAAGTACAACTGCATTTAGATACAAATTTGTGAAAATCCTATACTCCTAACTCCTATTTTTGTATGAGGTTCAATATCTTCTCTTTTTATGAACAGATTTTCTTGATTTTGGTATTGAAAGGTTTGGATTAACGTTCTGAAACTTTTAAGACATAAATCATTCAAATTGGTTCAGTACAACTGCATTTAGATACAAATTTGTGAAAATTCTATACTCCCAACTCATATTTTTGTATGAGGTTCAATATCTTCTCTTCTTATGAACAGATTTTCTTGATTTTGGTATTGAAAGGTTTGGATTAACGTTCTGAAACTTTTAAGACATAAATCATTCAAATTGGTTCAGTACAACTGCATTTAGATACAAATTTGTGAAAATTCTATACTCCCAACTCATATTTTTGTATGA